>NW_027459459.1:1172500-1185000 GCF_050624435.1 Tenrec ecaudatus
TTGAAAACCCTATGGATAGCAGCAACACTGTCAGTTACTAGACCCCCCATGAACAACAGAAGAACATTGTCAGAACGTGTGCCAGAAGATGAGCTCTTCAACTTGGAAAGTACTCAAAATACGGCTGAGGAAGAGGAAGAGCTGACTTTTCATAGGCAAGTCTACCATAATGATGCAAATCGAGTATAGCCATCAGGACCTTCATTTGCTGATGGGGCACAGCTCAAAATGAGGAGAAACAGTTCAAATCGTCATTAATAATTGAAACTTGGGATGTATGAAATATGAATCTAGGGACATTGGAAATCATTAAAAATGAAATGGAATACATAAAGATTGATATTGTAAGCATTAGTTAGCTGAAATGGACTGATATTGACCATTTTGAAACAGAAAATCTTATGGTTTACTCTGCTGGAAATGACACAATCAAGAGAAACAACATTGCATTCATCATCAAAAGGACATTTTAAGATCTATTTTAATGTACAATGCTATCTTTGATAGGATGCTATGTAGCCCCCTTCAAGGAGAACCAATCAATACAACTATTGTTCAAATTTATGCACCAACCACCCAAAGCTGGTGACACAGAAATTGAATAATTCTACCACCATATTCAGTCCCAAATTTGTCAGACTTGCTATCAAAATGCTATTGGAATGCAAAAGTTGAAAACAAAGAGGAAGGATCAGTAGTTGAAAAATATGGTCTTGGTGATACAAACCAAGCTGGAGATCGCATGACAGAGTTTGCAAGACCAATAAATTGCTGATAGCACATACTATATTTTCCAACTTCTGTTCTTTCCTCTTTGGTTCCTACATTTGCACTCCAATCACCAATAATTACCAATTTATCTTGATTGTATGTTAGAATTTTGCATGATTAATGATTTCTTCAAACATATGATCAACAACAAAAAAAGTGACCATAAATGTGGACTTCTCCAGATGGAATACACAGAAATCAAATTGACTACACCTGTGGGAAGAGACAATAAAAGAAGCTCAATATCAGCAACTGAAACCAGTCCAGGGGCTGATTGTGGAACAGATCAGCAATTGTTCATATGTGAGCTCAAGTTGAAGTTCAAGAAAATGCAAACAAGTACACGAGAGTCAATATACAACCTTCATAATAACCCACCAAATTTTGAGAACATCTCTGAATAAAGCACAGTGTCATTTTTAAAAAAAGGAAATAAAGAAAAGATACAAGTGCTTATCAGAAGAGACTCTGAAACTTACTCTTAATCAGAGAGTAGCTAAGGCAAATGGAAGAAATGATGAAGTAAAGAGCTAAAAAGAAAATTTCAAAGGACAACTCGAGAATACAAAGTAAAATATTATCACAAAATGTGCAAAGGCCTAGAGTTAGAAAACCAAAACAGAATATATTCAGCATATCTTAAACTGAAAGAACTGAAGAAAAATGTCAAGTATCGAGGTGCAATATTAAAAAATTCTATGGGCAAAATATTGAATAATGAAGGAAACATCTGAGGAAGATGGAAACAATATGGAGTCACTGTATCAAAAATAATAGACCAACATTCAACCATTTCAGGAGGTAACATATGAGCAAGAACCAATGGTCAGGAAAGAAGAAATCCAAGATGCATGGAAAGCACTAGCCCAAAACAAGATGCCAGGAATTGCTGGGATATCTATTGAAATGTTTCCACAAGCCGATAAAGCACTGGCAGCACTCACTCATCTATGTCAGAAATTTGGAATACAGCTACTTGGCTAACGGACTGGAAGAGATCCATATGTGTATACATACCAAAGAAGGGAGACCAACGGAATGGTCAAATTATGTAACCCTATCATTGGCATCACATGTGAGTCAAATTGTACTGAAGCTAATACAACAACAGTTGCATTGATTCATTGACAGAAAGTTACCATATTCAGCATTCAAGAGCCATCGTGGCACAGTGGTTACAGGTTGGATTGCAAACCCCAAGGTCAGAAGTTCAAAACCACCAGTCACTCCGTGGGAGAAAGGCAAGGTTTTCTACTCCCATAATGAGGTACAGTCTCAGAAACTCACAGAGGCAGTTAGTTCTACCCTATACTATAGGGTCAGGATGAGTTGTCATCAACTACAAGGCAGTGAGTTTGGTTTCCCAGAGATTTAAGCCAGATTCAGAAGAGGATGTGGAACAAAGGATATCAGATATCAGATGGATCTTGCCTGAAAGCAGTGAATACCCAAAAGATGTTTACTTAAGTTTTATTAACACCCAAGGTATCTGACTGTGTGGATCATAACAAAACATGGATAGTTTTGAGAAGGGAATTCCAGAACACTTTGTCTTGCTCATGTGAACCTTGTACATGGATTAAGAAGCAGTAGCACAAATAGAACAAGGGTAGATTGCATGGTTTAAGAATCAAGAAAGGTGTGCATCCAGGTTGCACCCACTTATTATACTTTTTCAATCTGTATGGTGAGCAAATAATCAGAGAAGCCAAATTATATGAAGAAGAGCACAGAATCAGATTTGGAGGAAATATTATTAACAACCTGCTATATGCAGACGACACAGTTTGGCTTGCTGACAAGGATGGGGGACTTGAAGCACTTGCTGGTGAAGATCAAGGATTGCAACCTTCAATGTGGGATACAACTCAACACAAAGAAAACCAAAGTCCTCACAACTGAACCAATAGGTAACATGATGATAAATCGAGAAAAACTTGAAGTTGTCAAGGATTTTGTCTTGTCTGGATCCACAAGCAATGCTCCTGGAAGCAGCAGTCAAGAGATGAAAAGATACATTGCACTGGGTAGATCTGCTGCATAAGAGCTCTTTAGAATGTTGAAAAGTTAGGATGTTACTTTAAGCAGGAAGTGCACCTGATCCAAACCATGGTATTTTCATTGGCCTCATCTGCATGTGAAAAGCTTGCCATTGAGTGAAGAAGACCCAGGTAAACTGTATGAATTTGAACCATGGTACTGGCAAAGAATATTGACAGTACCATGGACTGCCAAAAGAACAAACAAAATCTGTCTTGGAAGTACGGCCAGAATTCCCATTAGAAGTAAGGATGGTGAGACTTTGGACATGTTGTCAGTGGAGACCAGTCCCTGGAGAGGCATCATGCTTAGAAAAATGGAAGGGCTGTGAAAAAAGGGTGAAGGCCCTTGAAGAGCTGGATTGACACAGTGACTACAACAAGAGGACTGAGCATAGGAACACTTGGGTGGATGGAGGAGGAGCTGTTATTGTTACATTCTGCTGTGAATAGGTTTGCCATGGACCAGAACCAACTGGATGGCAAACTAACAGCAACAACAACAACAGGAAGAGACATTAAAAAGCCAAACTCACTGCCATTGAGTTGACCTTGTTTCAGAGCAACCCGTGAGTTTCCCGAGAGTGTAACTTTTCACAGGAGGGGAAAGCCTGTTTAACCTACTACTTAGCAGCCCAGCCCATCACCAGGGCTCCACAAGGATAGCGAGAAGCACTGTTAGGGCTGGATAGGGCAGAGGCTGTATACTGGTACATATGAGGGCTGGAGGTACAGGGAATCCAGGGTGGACGATACCTTCAGGACCAAGGGTGTGAGGGGCGATGCTGGGAGAGTGGAGGGTGAGTGGGTTGGAAAAGGGGAACTGATTACAAGGATCCACATGTGACCTCTTCCATGGGAGAGGGACAGCAGAGAACCGGGGAAGGGAGACTCCGGATAGGGCAAGATATGACAAAATAACGATGTATAAATTACCAAGGGCACATGAGGGAGGGGGGAAGGGGTGGGAGGGGGAAAAAAAGAGGACCTGATGCAAAGGGCTTAAGTGGAGAGCAAATGCTTTGAGAATGATTGGGGTAGGGAATGTATGGATGTGCTTTATACAATTGAAGTGTGAATATGGGTGGATTGTGATAAGAGTTGTATGAGTCCCTATTAAAATGTAAGAAAAGAAAAGAGGAGAAAAAAAATGATTAGGGCAAAGACTGTACAGATGTGCTTTATACAATTGATGTATGTATATGTATGAACTGTGATAAGAGTTGTATGAGCCCCTAATAAATTGTTTAAAAAAATGATCCTCAATTCTATCTGAATCTTTGCCAGGGCTGCAAGTTGCCTTAATAAACACGAGCAAAAAAAGTACCTCTGGCAGCAGACCGCTCAGGTTCAAATCCAGGCTCTCTAACTTATTGACTATGTGACCTTGGACCTCTCTGTGCTTCCAAAGACTCACTTTCCAAAAGGGAAGTCATAAGCCAACTTTTCTTATTCCTCACTGGGTTGCTTTGAAGATGAAATGAGACATCTGTCTAAAAATGCTTCTGACCATCCCTTGGTTCTCAGAGCTCCACAAATGCTATGGATTATTGTTTTAAGATTATGAATGCTTTTTTTCCAAGGGTAGTGCAAAGATTAACATCAGTGCTACTTCTCTCTGACAAAATATAAATCCAAATTTCTAAATAGCAGGGTCTGAACGGATGCGCTGTTAACAGCATCTTGCTTTTCTCCCATCACTTGTCACAGTAAATCTGATAAGAAATGCTGGGCTAGGGCCTGCAGCCAAGCCCCTCACTGGCAGAGTGCAGGACCTCAGGTTGTTGGCAGGCCAAGGGGCATCACAATGGCAAGAGGAGACTCCACAAAGGGCCCCTGATTCCTCCCCCACGCCCCCCTTCCCCACGTTCAGGGTGAAACGTCAAAATACAATTTTTTTTGTCACCTGGTGAAATAATGAGCCCCCATTCCTGTTGCCTTGGTATCATCAGAGCGCAACAGCCACGTGGGGTAATCGCTGTCTCCGTGTTAATGCTGCTCAGTTCAAACATTTTCACAGGCCCTGGCGAAATGAAACCCGTGCTTTCTACCTAGGTGGAGTTTGAGGCGATTCAGCCCATTTGCTTCTGCTGAAGAGGCTACCTCAGAAAAACAGGAAATAAAAACATAGAGGGTGCCATTGACATTAGGTTTCTCGTTTTCTTCCTTTCTTCCCTACCTTCCTTTCTTCTTCTTGCCCTTCTCTTTCTCTTTTCTTCCTTCCCTCCCTTTGCTCACGTCTTCCTGCCTGCCTTCACCTTCCATCTTCCCTCCCACACTCCTCCATTTCTTCTTCGCTCTTCTCTCCCCACCCCCACCTTTCTCCTTTCCTTCCCTGCCTTTTCCCCTCAGCCTCCCAGGCTCCCTCCTTCACTCTCTCCCTTTCCTCCTTCCTTTCCCCACCTTGTTTTCATCCAGTGATTTGTACTCCTTTCTTCCTCTCATCCCACCCCTCCCCATTGCTGGAGAAACATCAGTTCCTTGTGGCGCTGGTTTTTTGGCGCCAGACCCTGTTCTTTGGGTGCTCACAAGTCTGCGTCCTGTGTGCAAACATAAGACAGACATATGATCAGGGTTGGACAGAAGATGGGATTTGACAGGTGTTCTGCACCCGAAATCTCCAGGAGGCAAAGGTAAAGTCAGGCTCCTGCCTTTAAGGTTATATCTCCCATTGTAACTGCATCCCACAGAGGCTCCTGCCTCCTGGCCACCTGAGGCCTGCTGCCTGCCTTCCTCTAGCTCCTGGGGAATTGGGGCAGCAGTGGCAAGAACAACAAAAATCCCCAGGAGTTGACAAGAAGGGAGGCTGCCTTGCTCAAGAGACGGCCCCCTCACCCACCTGCATGTTGTTGAGATGCAGGTTCTCATCCCTGTGGCTGGGCAAGAAACGCCCCCTCGGCCAAACGCAGTGGCTTCAAACAAGGACCATCATCGAGTGGTTGCTGGGAGGCCACTGGGTCGTGCTTGGAGTCTCCCATGAGTTGGCAGTCACATGGGAACTGGGGCAGGGGCCTCTGGTGACTCCAGTGCGTACACG
Source organism: Tenrec ecaudatus (assembly GCF_050624435.1). Taxonomy (NCBI): domain Eukaryota; kingdom Metazoa; phylum Chordata; class Mammalia; order Afrosoricida; family Tenrecidae; genus Tenrec; species Tenrec ecaudatus. The sequence continues at coordinate 1,178,348 of NW_027459459.1, forward strand.
TGCACTCAGAGGGCTGGCAGCTGAAGCTGGCCGTTAGCTGTGTGCTTAGCTGGGTTGTTGGTTGGAGTGTCTCCACGTGGCCTTTCCAGGTGGCTCAGGCTTCTTTCAGCATAGTGTCCGGGTGCAGAGAAGTGTCCTGAGAGGTAGCACGTGGAGGCTGGACATTCTGAGGGTGAGCACTCAAGAAGAAGACTTTGAAGGGACTTTTCAGAAGCTGTGAAGCACTTTGGGGGAGGGAAGGGGGTTGCCCAAACTAGATGTCACAGTGTCATCTTCTCCATAATCTATTGGTCACAGAGGTCATGAAACATCCCAATTTAAGGGGAAAGGGCATAGACTCTACCTTCCTATAGGTAGCCTGTCAAGGAATATGGGGGTCACATACGAAGGCTGGGAGACCCTGAGTGGCACAAATGGTTAAGGACTCAACGTATCAAGTGGTGGGCAGTTCCACCCCTCAGAAAAAATAACTAATGGCCTGCTTCTAGAAGCCCACAGGCTTGAGAATCCTGTGATATGTAGTTTCTCCCTGGCACCCAGGGGATCCTCAGGAGCCAGAACCAACATAACAGCAACGGGTTGGGTTTTTGTTGGTTTTGTTTGGGCTAATATTAAAACGACTAGTATGAAATTATATATGTATTGTGTTTAACTCTCAGGACTCTGATTATGCTGAAGTTGAACAAAACCGTCTGCCTCTTCTATGAACGCCACCCAATGGAGGCAAAGGGTGAGGGTCTAGAGGAAGAATAAATGTCACATTCCTGTCCTTATGTTTCAGTTGTCCTTAAAGGGCACAGGGGACAAACCAGATGTCTTTGATATGATTTTAGCCTAATGATGTGCTAGTATGATGATGAGCAGCCTGAAGTGGTTTTAACTAATGTGATCCAATATTTGAAAAGTTGACGATTTCACATAGAATTTTATATTCTCAGCATCTCAGTTACAAACAGAAAATAAGGCCTTAAAATCCTTGCATTTCCCCAAGGCAACAACAGTCTGGAGCTAGAATTTGAATGTCCCCTGTGGATGAGCTGACACGTGCCTTTTAACCACAGTCCCCATCCATCCCTATTGCCCCCAACACAGAGGTTGGCTACTGGTATCCTTTATCTATATGGCTAAATAGGTTAGTTGGTTTGGATTGGGTTGCTAGTTTTTCCTGTTTTGTTTTTGCTTACTTTTGATTTTTTGGGGGGCTAGGAAATGGTGTGTATTTTGGTACCATGTCTTCCAAAGCGAGAAAATAAAACCCAGTAAGCCAAGAAGGTCAAACAGTCTAGATTAATGATGAAAGGAGGAGCCCTGTTGGTGAAGTAGATTATGAGTTGGACTTCTAACTGCAAGATCAGAAGTTCGAAACTCCCCCCCCACCCCCACTCCACAAGAGAAAGATGAGATGTTCTACTCCTGTAAAGATTTACAGCCTTGGAAACCCACAGGGGCAGTTCTATACTATACTCTGTCCAAAGGGTTGCTATATGTCAGAATTGATTCCAGGTTAGTGAGGTTTTCTTGATTGATATAAATAATTTTTGGTGAGTATTGAAAAAACCAGTCAATATTATTTTTAATACACATCAAAGAAGGTCCACATTAATTGTTCACACAACCCTGCCACATTCTTTCTTTATTCCCTTGCCTCCCACTCTCCTTTCTTCCTCCCTATGGTCTTTTATCTCATTCTTTTTCTTTCAAGGGTTAGCCTAGGAGTGGGAAAGTCTGACTAATTCTTAACCAAAAAACTAAATTGGTTTTATTGTTGGTGTTATTACTTGGGTTAAATTTTTTTCTTTTCTCTTCTTCTATTGGTTTGTGTCATGTAACCCAGAAAATGAGGAAACATTTGGAACATCAAAACACTATCCTTTCTCAGTAGACTACAAGCATTAAAGGCAACAGAGATAAATACTCCAATAATAACAATAACATACAAGGATAGCTAGAGAGATAAATAGATAGATAGACAAACCACAAAATCTGAGCAGTTGTGGGAAGGAGAATGGGACTAGCCCCATGAATAAATATAGGTTTGCCAGGGAATAGTTCTATATACATATTAGCATATACTACAAATATGTCCATGAATATAATAGTGCATCCAGGAGGCATAGTTATGAAAATGTCTTAGCTATAACAAAACCCCTTGAGGGAGCGTGTCCTAAATATGGGGGATCAGGAACATAGCTCTGAGAGACCTCAAGATCAATTGGTACAAATTAGCTCACAAAGACAATGTTCTGTATCCATCAGGGAAGTGACTGGGGTCTTCAAAAGCTTGTGAGTAGCAAACTAAAAGTCGGTTCTTGGTCTCACCCTATGTGTTGGACAGGGTTCTCTAGAGAGACAAAACCATATTGCTAGTAATTATATATAAATATATTTATAAAGCTAGATATACAATACAAGAAATGAACCACTAAATTATATACAGATAGATAACACAAGAAACTAACAGTGAAATTATAAAACAGTGAGACACTAGCAGTCCTTTAAGGCTTGAGAGTCGCCAGTTGCCAGTCCCTTTCTGTAGAGAGAGCTGGGCTATATATACCCAGGCAGCAAACAGCAAGGCAAGTCACCAACTGTCACCAACTGTCGGTCCCCAGCTCCAGAGATGAACATACCAATCCTGTGGGATTAAATGGACCTCAACTTACAGCGACACAGTCCACAAGCTAGGCATCCCACAGGTAGTGTACCCCTTTAAATTGAGGCACAGAACAAGCAAGGTGAGGCTCACGAAGCCATTTATCCCTCTGCCCTTCGATTAATCCTACTTGTGTTTATCGGCCAGGCTGGCACAATAAACTATTGCACCCCGTCTGGAGCAAATAACAGTGAATAAAATCAAGATGCCTGGCAACAATTAGTCCAAATCAGTAATGGACTATGCGTACCTCAGCCTCTATGATGCTAAGGTCAGAAGAACTAAATGGTGCCTGCCTATCACAAACAGCTGCTCTGAAAGGGATCATGGTACATGATCCTAGATAGAGTGGGGAGTAATGTGTCAGAAAACTGAAAGTCATACTACTACTACCAATAGTAATAATAATAATGATAAAAGATGAGGTTTATTGGTTAGATAGACTAGAGAGATCCCCACTACTATGGTCCTTCATCACCCTTCAGGTCTGGAACTGAATTCCACCCCCTGAAAAATAGACAGGTTTATAAAGTGAACCTTATGAGAATCAAAGGTTGCAGCCCTCAGTATGGATTACAACTCAATGTCAAGAAGACACACATCCTCACAACTTGATCAATAGGTACCATGATAAATGGAGAAGTTTGTTGTTTTTTTATTTGTTGTTATTTGTTGAAGTTGTCACGGATTTTTGTCTTGATGAGGTCTATAATCAATGCTCTTGGAAGCTGCAATCATGAGATCAAATGACGCATTGCATATGGATACATTTGGTGCACAATACGTCTGTAGAGTGCTAAAAAGCAAGGATGTTACTTTGAGGACTAAGGTGCACCTTACCCAAGTCATAGTAAATTAAATTGCCTCATAAGTATGTGAAAGTCAGACATTGAATAAGGAAGGCTGAAGAAGAATTGATATGTTTGAATTGTGGTGCTGGTGAAGAATATTGAAAGTAACATGGACTGCCAAGGGAACAAACAGATCTGTCTTAGAAGAAGTATGGTCAGAGGGCTCCTTAAAGGCAAGGATGGTGAGACTTCCTCTCACATACTTTGGTCATGTTATTAAGAGAGACTAGTCCCTGGAGAAGGACATCATGCCAGGTGAAGTAGAGGGACAGTGAAAGAGAGGAAGCCCCTTAAGGAGATGGATTGACAGTGACTGAAACAAGGGGCTCAAGCTTGGGAACAATTAGGAGAATAATTCAGGGCTAGGTAGTGATTCTTTCTGTTTGGCATAGGGTCAATGTGGGTTGCAACTGGCTCAATGGCACCTGATAAGAACAACTACACCAAAATGAATCATAGCACTGAGGAGCACACATTCCTCAGAACCATCAACCATTCAAAAGCAAATAGGCAGTATTTGCCCAAGGCCAAATTCACAAGGCAGGCAAGGTTAGGGGAGAAGGGTAAAGGAAAACAGGAAGCAGAGTTTCAATGGCATGAGTGATATTACATTGCAGGAGATTGTCATCAATGTCACATAACAAAACGTGTATAAATTGTTACGTGCAAAGCTGATTTTCTCTGTAAATCTTAACCCACCTTACAATAAAAAGTTTCTTTGTTTTAAAAAAAACGACACCATAGTTCATATAATAGACACAGCCAAAGATCTCCTGGACAATCCTAAAATGATCTCCCAAATGATTTGGGTAGTTAGCCCTCCCCAGGGAGTTCTACCCATTGAAACGCTGGGCGGTTATGGCTGCAATTATATTTCAGGCCAGAAGAGGCAGCAGAGGCCTGGTTGTTCAAATGCTGCAAAACTACCAGACAATGGGCAAACAGTTTCTTTCCACGGACGACTAGCGGCTCTGTCATATCCATGTCTGGTGTTCAACACTTGGCGACAGAATCCAGCCCGCTGGGTTTGGGTGGGGTCTGTTTCTCACCCATGCTTGGCTTGGGATTGTTCTATGGCATCCACTAAGTGGAGTCCTTTCCTTTCTGATGTCCCAAGAAAGCTGTTTTCTCCTTTTTCTCTCTCTGGCCCTCTTCCCAAGAACCCTGGGGTTCACTCTGCTTTCCTCTGGTTGATGTTTCTCAGGCAGTTACTTGACCTTGGTTCATCTACTGCAGGTGACCATTTGCAAGGAACTGTACCGTCCTTGGATGGTGTTGTTCATGAGCTAGGCTGCGAACTATGGGTTAAAGGTTTGAGTTCACCCAGAGGTGCCTTCCAATAAGGGCCTGGTGATATGCTTCTGGAAAAAACCTACCCCAGCCATGGAAAACTCTAGGGACCGGACTTCTCTAACACACTTGGGCTCTCCATGAGTGCGAGTTGACTCAATGGCAATTGGTTGCTGGTATTCCTGTAAGTAGAAGACAACAATCTTTACGCAGTCCCTCTTGGATTCAGGGGAGGAGGATGGCTTCCGCTGAGAGAACTTCTCAGGGCTCCAAGGGCTCAATGATCTTACATAAAATGAGAGAAACGATGAGCCTGATGACAGATGATATTGCTATGCAGGCCCCGTTTCAGGATGCTCAAGTTTCCAGGTCTTTCCCTGACTCACAGTGGAGCCCTGTGAGGTTCCAAATAGAAGGGCACCCTTGCTCCCAGGACCTGGAGCCTTGTAGCTGAGCAGAGCAGTCATGATGAGAAAGAGGACCCAAGGGGGAAGTCAGAGGGCTGCTTCATTTGTCTCGTTGTCAAGCAAACAAATGTTTTGGCAGGAAATTTATCTTCAAGAGTGTTCTGATTTCTTGAAGGAAATCTTCTTCTGAACTATCTCCTCAGGGGAAAACCACTCAACTACCTCGGGAAGGAAGATTTTTCTCTTTCCAAGCTTACCTGGCTGTGCTAACTCACAGAGGAGGTGTGACTAGCAGGCAATGAAACTGATTTCCAGACTCCTATGAAAACCAGCAAGTGCTCGGCTGCTAAGTGAAAGGCCGGCAGTTGGAAAACCCCAGCTGCTCTGCAGGAGAAAGTGGTGGCTGACTGTGTCTGACAAGATGACAGCTTTGGAAACCCAATGGGGCAGTTCTCCTCTGTGCTCTACAGTTGCTTTGAGTTGGAGTGGACTTGACAGTGATAGATCTGATCTTTTTTTCCCCATGAAAATCAGCTTGCACGAATACATGTGCATTCATGGATGTCTGTGTCTGCTTTGGCATGCATGTGCAAATATGTGCCTATTTGCACGTGGATGGATACGTCTGTGAATGTGGGCGTCTCTATTTACTTTGCCATGTGTGTGCACATGTCTGCCTTTGTCAGTATGCATGCAGGCTCAGGCAGCATAAAGAGATCACAGAGAAACTTGGAGAGAAAGAGAAAAGTAACCTATTTTCTCATGGGTCTCCCATACCTGACGGTCTACTGGCATCCACCGCCACGAAGACCAGAGATCACTTCATGCCATGTGTCCAGCTGCCCATTGCTGGTTGAGGTCAGTCAGCAGGGAGGCAAGTCAGACTGGCCTCGCCAACCTACCACCCACCTGCAGGAGTGATTCCCACCATCTGTCCTGGAGCCCCTCCCACCTTACTCAGCCTCCCTAGACATTGAGTGAAAGGCGTTTCCAACGTTTTTACATAAAGATTTCTGAGATTGACTGAAGAAATGATTTCATTTGACAAAACATGAAGCTTTGAATTTAAAGATTTGAGGCAAGTGCCCTCCAGAGAGGGGGACTCAGGACGGGGCCATGCTCCCTTCCGCTATGCACGGGGGTTGCTATGAGTTGGAACCAACTTGATGAGCACCTGCCAGCAACAACAACATCCAGAAACTGTCCAAACTTCTGTGGCCTCAACTCGGAAATGAGAATATTAACATTGCCTCCTAGAAAGAACTCAAGGTATGTAAAATTGGTTAATAGGCGTTTGGAAAGTGAGTACATTAAGTGGACTGATGACATTGATAAGGCAATAAGAAACTGAGAAGGCTTCACTAACAGGTGCTTTCACATCTGTAACCAGTAGATTCCTTCCTTCTTCATCTCTTGCCATCTTAATCAGCTCCCACACTTTCCAGGCAGCTT